>NW_024081419.1:520137-562318 GCF_003009895.1 Hyaena hyaena | reverse complement strand
AAAAAAAAACTGGGTGCATAATCAAGAAAGTTCCACATAATCAGAGAATTGAGCACATGTTCATTGAACTCTTAGGTGCAAAACACTAAGTTGCTAGAGATATAGTGGTTGGTTTGTTTGGATTCTCCCAAAAGGAGATCTTAAGACAAGGAATTGGTTGCAGGTAGTTTATTTAGCAGATGACCAAAGTGACAAAGGAAAGAGAAGTGAGGCAGGGAATGTGAGAAAACCTATAAGGAGGTAACTGGGGCTCAATTCTACTGAAGACATATAGAGAAACCCTACCAAATGTTGAGGCAGTGAGGAAGGTACATTTGAATATCACCTCTTATCTGCCATTAGCTGAGGACTGCAGGGAAGAGGGAGTATTCTTACCACCTGTTATTAGTTGCCTTGGAGCAAAGAACTAAAGAAAGGTAGGTGCATGAGGTGGGAAGATGTCAGCCTGTCAAGGAAACTTTCTTTTTTTTTTTTTTTAATGTTTATTTATGTGTGAGACAGAAACAGAGCCTGAGCAGAGAAGGGGCAGAGAGAGAGAGGGAGACACAGAATCTGAAGCAGGCTCCAGGTTCCGAGCTGTCAGCACAGAGCCCGATGTGGGGCTCGAACTCATGGACCGTGAGATCAGGACCTGAGGCAAAGTCGGATGCTCAACCCACTGAGCCAACCAGGATCCCCTGTCAAGGGAATTTTCTATCACCTCACCAGATGAACTCAAAGGCAGGCACAGAGGATGGGGCTGGCCATGAACAGTGTTTGCTACTAAATGCCTAATCACAGATTTTGCTTTCTTAGAACTGAGGATTCCCAGAGAAGGAGTTTAGTTAGGACAAGTATAATGAGAGCACAGGGAAGGAGGAGAGTAATCCAGATGTTCTGTAGTATTGACGCTGGGCGTGAGGTTTGCCATCCCCCATCCTTAGTGTCGAGCACAGGACATATAAATACTCTACTTTATGACACCTCTATGAATAATTTGAATGCATCACATTCACATATCAGGCACATTTGTTCTAGCATGAACGTCTAGCATGCTTCTAGATTCCAGAAGAAGTAAATGTTTTGGCTTGCCCCAAGGAGCAACACTTTATGTTCTCTCCACCCACATTCTTGGCCACAAACTCTTATCAACTTAAAAAAAATCACTTGTAAGCATCAGTACCAGAGTGACTTCGCAAAAAAGTATTATATGAATGTTGCACTGGATATAATATGATGTTGACAATGAAATTAAAGTTCTTCCATCCCCTTCTTCCATAGGTGTTAATTCTTAGTAAATATCTCATACTCTAAACTCCATCTCAGCATTTGCTTCTGGAGATTCCAAACTATATAAAGAAAGCGGGGCAAATAGTGTGCAATCTAATATGAAAAACCAAAATCAAGTTACCCATGGAGTGTCATGGCTGAAAGGAATTTAAGAAATTATCCTAGTCTGGTGGTTTTATTTAATGCAAAAAAAACAAACAAACAAACAAAAAAAAAAACAGAAAAGGTCAAATGAACTGCCCCAAGTGGCAGAGACTTTAAGTAAGAGAATCAGTACTCTGTCTAAATAGGTCAATACATTTGAATTATTGTGATTCCGAAATGTGAGTTTCAGGTTTTGGTGTAAGAAGTAAACCACGTGAAAGGATAATCAATTTTAAAAATTTAATCTATTTCAGAAATAACTGAAGAATTTCTTTTTAAAAATTTTTAATGTTTATTTATTTTTGAGAGAGAGAGAGACAGATTGCAAGCAGGAGAGGGGCAGAGAGAGAGAGAGGGAGACACAGAATCTGAAGCAGTCTCCAGACCCTGAGCTGTCAGCACAGAGCCTGATGTGGGGCTCGAATTTATGGACTGTGAGGTCATGATGTGAGCCAAAGTCGGATGTTTAAAAAACTGAGCCACCCAGGTGCCCCAGGAATTTCTATGTAATATACTTGTAATAGATTATCTCAAAGTGATGAAATTAGGGCTCAGAGAGGTTAAGTGTTATATTGTAACTCACACAGCTATTAAGTGGTATTGTCAGGGGTTTCATCCAGTCTACATCAGAGTTCTTTCATTGTGGCATTCTGTAACCTCAGAAGATCATGGACTTATGAGTCATGAGTTAGAAAAATGACTGAGTATGAAACTTACATTGTAGTGGTTCTTTATGATAGGCTCTAGGAGTGGGGAATCTTGCAGAACAATTTTATCAGCATATGATCCATATGAGCCAACTGCATCAAGATTGCTGGAGATGGAGCATGGTAAAACACACTTGATCAAGTGCCCCAGGGTGATTCTAATGCACACACTGAAGTTGGACAGCCACTGCTGTAGAAATTAATTTGTTAATGTTGTTGAAAGGAGAGTTAATCAATTCAAGTGATAGCTTATAGGTAGATATACTAATGTAGGCACTACAGAGGGGCTTTAGTCAGTGTGAGTATCTTAATGAACTTCCTGAAATGTTTGTATAGAATAGAAAAATTAGAAAGGGCAAGTGTATTCATAGTTATGGCAGCCCATTCAATCTCTCTCTTCCTCTCTGTTTTAGTGCTTGCTGACCTGACTTCCAGTAGTCAATGATTACGGGTATAACTCAGGTTATAGGCTGAATAACCTTGAGAGATGCTTTCTACACTGACTTTCCTTTTTTTGTTGTTATTTATGTATTTATTTTGAGAGAGCAAGAGAGCCAGAGCATGAGTAGGGGAGGGGCAGAGAAAGGGAGAGATAGACTCCCATGTAGGCTCCACACTGTCAGCATAAAGCCCAAGGTGGGGCTCAGTCTCACATATCGTGAGATCTTGATCTGAGCAGAAATCAAGAGTCAGATGCTTAACCCACGGAGCCACCCAGGTGCCCCCTACACTGACCTTCAGACTCTCTCCAGTGGACCACAGTGGTGGCTAGCTTGATAACCCAACATGTATTTCCTTTTTTTTTTCTCAGTTTTATGATTTCTTTAAGTCCCAAGTAAATTACCTGAAGGATGTCTCTTAAAATGTCTAAGACTTTAAAAAAAAAAAAAAAAAAAGAGCCCATTTTTAAAACTCATATAAAGGAAATCCATAAACAAGACCAACATTTAATATAATCTGGGAAAATGCTACTTAAATTTGACATATATGGTATCAAATTTTGATCCATTTCTTTTTAATTAGTAATCTGGAAACACTGCAATGAGTCCTTTTCTCTCTGTGAAAAGCCATCTCCTTAAATATAATCAACATTTTGACTAAATTCTCTTCTTCATATTGAAAACTTCTAATTCCTTATATATATATGTATATATATTATAATTCCACGTATATGTAAAAGGTTGTAGTTCTAGTCTAGTCTAGGTTGTAGTTCTAATTCTAATTCCATATATATATAAAATATAATTCTAACTTCATATATAAATATATAAATAAATTTATAGATCATAAAATATATGAATAAATATATAAATCAATATGTATATCTAAATATGTTAGTATATAGATATAAACTCCAATGTGGTTCTTTCATGAAGAGCCATGTCATGGATGTCTGGGCTTCTAGTCCACATTGAAATCTTAGGAAAAAATCCAGTCAATCTGACTATAGATCTGCCAAAACAAAACATAGAAGTAAAATGGTGACATTTTAAATCCCATTATCTAGATGATTTGATACTAAAATGGTTAAATTCCTGGAAGATTTGACAAGATATAAATTTGACTGTATGAGATTTGTCTAATGCTTCCAAAATGTTCCTTCTGTATGTGTCAAAAACACAAACATATTAAACAGACTTTCCTATGGTCACAAACACACATGTGTACAGAGGGACAAAGGGCCATATAATCCTGGAAATACAAATAGCACATTATCGCTGATTAAGGCTAAGTTTAGGTATTTTGTCTGGGCTTTGAATTTGAACTGTATAACAACAATGTAGCCCAAAATACATTTTGGATTCAATTTTGTAATTCATTGTCTTGCTAATTGGCAGTAAGATTTTGAACTCCTGTTTAAAAATCAAGCTTTGTAAATGCCTAAGCCTCAATTGTATATGCAAATTTCACACATTTTCATACTGTGTGGAATAACTGCATATGCAAACAGGTAATTTGACAGTTAATGATTCATTTGCACGTGCAAACCCACAATTTTAACATACAGATGCCAATTGGCACATGTAAATAATATTCCATGTGGACTCTATTTGCTCCGTCTCTTTTCTCTATTTAAAGAAACCAACACTTTCAAGAAGTTTATGATTCCATTATTATTACAGAAAATCTATTAACATTCCAGGAATACTCAGGTAGGAAAATATTTTAAGATTTTAAACATGCTTGAAAGAAATACTCCCATTTGCCCATTTGATCTTCAAGAAAAGAAGTTTTGGTCATTTTAGTTCCAAACTTCTCAGATCCATGATACATTCATGTGATACCTGTGTATGTTTGATTAGAAATATAAAATCATGACACAGCTGATTCCGTATTTATCATCTTAACACTTTTCAACCTGAAATAACATAAAAGCTTTTTTCTTCAAAAGACCAATATTTAAAGGGTGTTGATTTATGTAAATCAATAATTTATCAACTTGCTGTCTTTCGTTGCTGCCAGCCAGATGCTTCTCGCTTTGCTCGGCCAGACAATTCAGCTGCAACACATAATGGCCTCTGCTTCATGTAGAAATAAGAGCATAAATATTTTAAAAATCCTGCCACAGGAAGTAAGGAGGGTTTGGGTGGGGGTGAGAG
Source organism: Hyaena hyaena (assembly GCF_003009895.1). NCBI lineage: Eukaryota > Metazoa > Chordata > Mammalia > Carnivora > Hyaenidae > Hyaena > Hyaena hyaena. Next base: position 557,598 of record NW_024081419.1, on the reverse strand, counting down.
ATTTTACTGGTTTATTGTGAGAGTAGAACAGGTCTACATATTTTATGGGTTGGTTTTATCAGAAGTGGAGGCAGGGCTGTCTCTTAGCCTGATTTTTATCTCCTAACAAGGCTGACAGACCAAAGTCTTTTCATAGCAATTTGTTGAAGACATCTGGTGAAGCTTTCTAGGGGATGAACACACTGCAGAGTGTTCCTCTGGTATCAGTTGGCATGGCAACCAGTAAAAGACTATTCAACATCAGTAGGTTTCAAAAAGGTTGAGGCCTAGTTGAAAATCCATTTGGGCTCCTACCTGCAAAATTCTTTTGAAAATGCACTAAATCTTTCCTTAGGGCTCTAGAGACTGAACCAATATGTACAACTGTGGCACCTTCAATCTTAAATAATTTTCAAAACATGGGATTAATGATTCCAGTCACCAGAGGTATTACAGAAGATCTGGAATTACTGGCACTGTGCTGGAGAGGATATTCATAGAAATATGGTTGTTGCTTCCTTTTGTGTCTTATCACACAGGAAACAAAAGTGTAACTTCCAAATTTCTATAAATTCTCAGCTAATAGAGTCAAATAAATGAAAGAAAACCTTTTAAGTTGTTTGTAAAATCAAATATACTTGTCCTAAGGAACTTAATATGATTTTTAAAGGCTGAAAGTAAAAAATTTCCTGAAAAATATTTGTGCCCTCAGGATGTTTTAATATGGAGGTTTATTTTTAAAGTTACTATTTTATGTTAGAATATTCTTTTTAAGATATTGTCATAAACCAGTTTAAGCAATATGTCTGCTGTCAATTAAGTTTTAATTATTTAAAAATCAAACACTGATGCGGTATTTGCTGGTATACACACAATTTTTATAAAGTGTTAGCTGATGTTACATTAAAATATTAAAATAAAAAGTTCCCATGTTATTTTATCCAAAATAGTTGTAGATTTACAGCTAGGATTCTAGAACGAAATGAGGGGGGAGAAAATGAAAGAAATTTCTACAGACATGGCCTGAACTATACAACATGAAAAAAATGTATTACAGTGTGCATCATTGTCCTGCCATAAATTAGAATTTAAATATTTCACTTAAATTATCCTTTAACAGAAGGTAGTCATCAAATTTATTTTAAAATAAATGAATGCTAACTAAAATTCAATTAATAATGTTGTTCTTCAATGATGGGATTTCCAATGGCCCATAAAAATTGTGTACTGGAGCTCAATAACAAACACCACTATCATCACCACAGTATTTAAAACAGATCTATATCAATGCCAAGTAACACTAGTGCTATTCTCTCCTCAGCTTTAGAGATACTGTGAGAATTAATGACATGACCCAGGAAGCTTTGTGAGTTGTTTGAAATCATGCCATGAGGCATATTCAAGGAAGGATTTCTTTATATAGTATATGAATAACTGTGGTTACACAACATTACATTTGATTGCTTTAGAGGCAATGGAAATATTTGCAAGTGATGATTCAGTCTGCTATCAGAGAAGATTCCAAAGGAGCTGAATATTTGTGCCAGTTCCAACCTTGATCTTCAGAATGACAGAGGGCCTTTTCCTCTTTCCACTCTTTTAAATTCCCTCTCAGGAAAATCGGAGAAAGAAAGCTAGCCTTGCTTCTTCTACTGGATTGTAGCAAGGATGGTAATTTCTGTGTGACAGGGTTTTGAAAAGTATAGAATTCTAAGTATAAATTGTCATTGTTACTAATAAAGTATGGTATGTAAAAAATTGAAAATTTTAGAAAACATTATAATCACATAATATCATCTGAGGCATTTAGGAATTCAGTACTTTTATAGCTTCCCCAGTGAGGATTGAAGAACAACATTTTTTTTTCCTCATTCTAGAAGCAAAAGGTCTTTCCTCAGCATGCTCCCTCTCACTTGCTCACTCTCTCATTCTCTCTGTTTCTCTCATTCTTATCTCTAACTCATTGAAAATTGCCCACGTAACTGCTGGCTACTGTGCCATGACTACATGGAAGCTAGACCAGGAGTCTGGCTCACTTTCTGAAGTCCATTGATGGGGAGCCCCTTTCCTTACAGTTGGCCAGTGCAAGGTGCTAATATACTGTTCAGTACCAATGAGGAAAGTGAGGCTGAATGAAGTTAACTAATTCAAAATTATAACGGTCATGAAAGAATTTAAATCTACTTCTATCTCCAATCATATATATATTTAGGCAGATCAGAAGAGCCAGAGAAGAGGCTTTTTCTTTCATGTGTGTTCAAATAAACAATGAATGTTATCTATGAATCAATGAATAATTTATGGGTAAATAGAAGAAATCTGTTCTGACTCCTGGCTCTTAGTCCCCCAAACAGATACTACAAAGCAAGTCTTAACTGTTCCATAAATTCTAGTCTTTAGAAATTTAAGAGATAACAGGTCATTGCTTCTAGAAAGACCACAAAACTCTCAAGTTAATCTTACATGGGTGTGTGAAAGTTGGTCTGTGCCTACACCCTTTGCTATGAATACTTAAACCAATGAACACTGACAATAAATGACACACAAAGCTTCAGTTCTTCTGCTTTATCCCACTCCTCATTTGCCAGCCCTCAGTAATTGTGCTTCCCCTGCCCTCCAGCAGATGGATTCTTCTCGAACCTTTTGACACAAGACCTTCAGATTAGCGGATCAAGGGACAAAAGGTGGGAAGCAATAGGCAATATGTTCAGCTTGACATATGAACTTAATTTAAATGGATTAAAATAAATTTTTAATTAGAACATATGTTGAATACATGGCCCCAGGGAACTGACATTTGTGTTTCATGTCTTGCTAAACTTGTTTTAGATATTACTGCAAGACTGAGTTTATCACCAAGACGGAGAAGTTCCAGAAGCTGAAAAGTTAAGCTAAACTTCCTTTGAATCATTTTTCAGGATGCAAGGAATGTCCAGTTGCAAACCACAAGTGTAGTTCATCACTAAAAGTTTGGGTGGAAGAGAAATTTCTACCCCAGACTAGTATGTATTCCATTACAGGCTGAGCCTTCAGTCTTCCATCATGGCTTCAACCACCACATGCACAGGACTACCTAAATGCTCCACGCCCAGAGCTGAAGATTTACTCTGCACCCATAGCTGCTCACCTCTCCCCCCCATAATCTTTATTCTAGAAAATAGCAACATCATCTACTCAGAGTTTAGCAGTTGACCACCCATAAAATGTTTTCAGCCCAGTTAGCTAAAAAATGGAAGGAGGAGGACAGAAGTCAGGATGGGTCAAAAGCACACCAAGGTCAACAACATAAAAAGGAAGGATACTGTATTATGATGTTCTCAGGATGAGTCAGGACCAGACCCTCGAAAACTCAATGATGACAAGGATCATATTAGAAAATAGTAATTCCTTAGGTAGCCATGTGAACAGGGAAGCAATATCATTTAGGAGAGGATTTGGGGGAGGCTGGGGCTGGCACATAAGCATATGGGTGCTCAGCAGCTATGTGGAAATGCGGAGATAGCATGTTTACTGCCTATGGTGCACATAATAACAAACAAAATAAGCAATTTTGGGAAGTTTCCACAGTACATAAATTTCCAAGAATGAACAAGTTTACCCAGAAAAATAGGAAGGACAATCCAAACAGAGGGAGAAGGGTTTCACAAACCTGAAAGATGATGTGATGCTTAGATGGTTTGCTCTTTCAGAGGAAAAACTGTTATAACATAGATTATCTTTTAACTATGGAGACATGGAGAGGCATGCACTAAAGAGCATATTTAATGAAATATTCTTGGGTAATTTTTTATATTTGACTTGAAAAGTGCCCCTCACTATGAAACTATAACAGTTAACTCAAATTATTTTTCTACAGTAAAAATAAAGCTATAAAATTCTTGATGAAAGGAAGTGGCATGGGATGGTAGAGAGAGTAATACCCAAGTTGACCTCCAGCTACACTCTGCAGAGGACTCATCCAGATAGTCTATTAGTTCATGGCCCTAAGGCTTAGGTACACTGTTTTTAAAAGTAGCTTAAAGATCCTGTTCATCTCTCTAATTTTCTGCAATTTTATAGTTGTTCTTATTGGGCTGAGTTTTTGGTAAAGATCATATTCATATTTCTCTTCATTTATTAACTAAGTAATTAACCATCACACTAAATGAGAGCATTCCATATATTCCAACTTCAGAAAAACATATTCTAATGATGTAATTAACTAATGCTGATATTTGCTTTAGGATTGCACATTTTTCTACATTTACAAGGGAATCTAGGCACTAGAAAATAACTCATTGCCTACTTCTTTCTTGCATTCAAAATTTGATTAATTTGATTAATTTGTTCTGGAATATACATGAGTTAATGTACTCTGCCAGTCAAATCACACACAGACACACACACACAGACACACAAACATATTGATTAGAAGCCTCAACATTCGTATCACAAAAGTGAAAGGAGATAATAAGCCTGAAATTGAAATTAAATCCTGGATGGTCATTAGAATCTAATAATACAGAATATGACTCCATCACACTTTTATAAACTAAGACAATGCTAGCTGGCTTAGAGTATCGTTAGAACTGGAGATTCAGAGTTTTACCACAGTATTGAATGCCTTAAATTCCTGTTAACAGTACCAAGATTAGGTTTAAACATACAGCTCTCTTGTTTGGCTTGTTGCTAATTTAAAAATTTGAAATAGGTTCTTTATACAGTTGTACTCTTCAAACACAGAGAACACAGAAAATAAATGAATAGGCTCTCACCTATTTACCTGTTGATTACCTTTAATCAACTAGCATTTATTAGGTACCAAGTATGTTATCATTGTACCAAGAGCTGGGGATATAGAAATAAATAAAACCATGAAGGCCTCTCCTCTCAGACATTACTCAGGGCTGTGTGGAGGAGGGGCACCCATTGACTGCAGCACAATGTCGCAAGCGCTAAGGGAGCATGAAATAGGAAGTTATCTGTTCTGTCTGAGAGGTCAGGGAAAGGTTACACAGAGGAAGTGATATCTGAGCTGCAATTTAAAGGATGGATGGGTCTTAGTTGGATGGAAAAGGGGCAGAGAGGAGAGGATTCCAGGAAAAGGAAAAGACAGTTGAGCAGAGAGCATGTAAGCCTTTTTTGGGGGGAAAGAATATGAAGTAGTCTGCAGATGTACTCTAGACTGTGAATTTAGAGTCTGTGACTTTGTTGTTCAGAACATTGAATGTCATGTATGAACTCTATGATTTATTCTGTAGAAAATGAGGAGAGTAGGCGAAAATAGCTAGCCAGTAAATAAGCACGTTAGTGGATCAAAGGAAGAATACTTGAACCAAGAGTTTTGCTCTGCCCTGTAAATTAGAAGGCATCATCTGAAGAACAGGGACATTGGAGAAGACACTGGGAAGAACCTCTAAAATAAATCCCCAAGGATGGGGCTGGCTTGCATTCCTTAGTCTTTCACTTAATAAATGTTACTGAACAATGCACTAGATAGTGGGGGAAAGTTGGGTTTAAAAAAAAAGTCAGTAGCTCTGCTTTTAGAGGGATGTCCCAATAGTGAGGAGGGGAATGGATAGAGGCAGCATGTGCCATGACAGTGAAATGTACAGAATATTATGGGAAATATATGTACCCTTGATCAATTGGAGAAGTTCCTCTGGAAAAGATAATCCTAGAGCTAACTCAGAATTGATGAATAAGAATTAACCACTTAAAATCTGTGGCCCTGAACCATATTTAATTTCTCTGGGTCTCAATTTCCTCATTTATAAAGAGAGAGCACAGAGCTGGAGTGGTGATTCTCAACCCTGACTGCACATTAGAATCACCTGGGGAGATTTTTAAAATGCCAATGCCTAGGACCCACTGCAGGCTAATAGTAAATCAGTGTCTTTGGGAGTGGGGCTTAAGCCTTGGTGATTATTTAAAGCTCCCCAGGTGATTCTAATGTGCAGCCAGGGTTGAGGATTACCAAATGAGATGATCACTGAGGCCACTCTCATTTGTGGCTAGCACAAGTAGCACAAATTATCTTGCAAAAAGCAGATAATTTGTTCAACAGTGTCTTCCAGACTGTTAGCACTTCCCATTCCTGCATCTCAAACCCAGTGTTCTCATGCTCTCCAGGAAGTACCAGCAAGACACTTACTCTTACCTTCAAAGTACCCTGTGCCAAAGATTTTTCTCCATTTCAAATAAAAAAAAATATGTGTGGCTCACATCCAATTTTATCAGAATGGTCTCCATTTTTTTATTGTTTCTTAACAAAGGTTTTTCTCAGTTTACTTTTTATCATTTCCTCCCTTCATAATCCTCAATTTTAGGCAAAGTGTTCTCTTGACTGACCCCTAATTGCTCTTCTCTAGAACTGAGTTTTTGTTTATAAAATTTTACATGTACTCAGTCCCCTTCCTACATACTATCTCCTATCCACATTTTATCTATTTTTCCCAACCTGGTTCACTCACCGTTTACTATTTTTATGAAATCTGCTTTCCTGAATTCATACCACTCTTGTCCAGTAATATTTGCATAACTCTTTTAGTTTATACTCAATTTTATAATTACTATTTTCTGCATCATATTTCTTATTCTTTAAACTGCTTTTCAAATTTTCCACCAATATTTATCTTGTTTTGGAAGAATTAAATAGGAAAGAAAATTAAGAAATTATGTAGAAAATTATATAGAAATTTTAGTTTAGTTTGATTAAATAAGTGTAGAGGATGAAAGAATGTTTAAGCTGCCAGAAGCCACAAAACCATAATTTATTTATTTATCCATTCATTCATATACTTGACATCTATTTATCAATAACTTAAAATGTGCTGGTCTTCTTTTAGGTGCTGGAGATTTTGAGAAAAAAGAATCCCTGGAAATATAGATTTACTAATTCTATTGGGAAGAATAGACAATATATACTAATTCTATTGGGAAGAATAGACAATATATAACATTTTCCATTTTCTCATTCTTGGAAATTTAAGACTATATTATTCTTTTTCAAAGAAAAACTAAATTGACCGATGTTTATGGCAGAGTACCCAGAAAGCAGGACAACTCTGCTGGGGCTTCTGATTGGTCATCCCTATTCCTTATAATATATCTGGAACTTTCTTCAATGTGTGCATAGAAGGAGATCTGTCACATTTGATTAATATTTTGTAATAGCATTGCATTTATTTTTGTAAGAGAAGTAACTTTAATGTCTTAAAATTTTTGGCATATATATGTATATATGGTTTGAGTTTTCTAGGATTTTTAAGCTTCCCTTAGCTTGTGTCAATCCCCCACAAATATTTCACAGGGATTGCTGGTAGCCAAACATCAGTTTGAATAAAACACCAAGAAAATAAGCTGAAAACATCACTTTGAAGGTATAACAGGATAAAAATCAAGAGTAAAAGAGGAAAATAAATGATTTTTTCTTATACTTTGAAAATCTCCAAAGGAAATGGCAGACAGTATCATAGAGTCAAAAGCATAAAATAATAAGTTCCGTTAAGTTTCTTCCACACTCATGAGCATAGTGTGGGTTAAATCTGATGGAAAGCCACAAGCCAATTCTCATAAAATCAGACCCAGCTCGCCATTTCTGCTGCTGACAGCAAATGTCATTGCTGGGAAATAGGGCGGCAAGTGGCCGTCTCCAAGGCATCAGCACCTCAGAGACAGATGAGAAGAAGGGGCCCGTGTGTAAACAGAAATGACCTGTGCTCCAGAAGAAAATGTGTGACTTCCTGGAGCCTGTTTGTGTCTTTTTTGGTAGAAGGGCATCAGAACAAGGGGAAAGTATTCTGCTTTTTTAAAAAAATTTTAATGTTTTATTTATTTTTGAGAGAGACAGAGACAGAGAGAGAGAGAGAGAGAGAGCATGAGAAGGGGAGGGTCAAAGAGAGAGGGAGATACAGAATCCAAAGACAGGCTCCAGACTCTGAGCTAGCTGTCAGCACAGAGCCTGACCCAGGACTCGAACCCACGAACCGTGAGATCATGACCTGAGCCAAAGTCTGACGCTTAACCGACTGAGCCACCCAGGCGCCCCAAAAGTATTCTGCTCCTTAAGAGTAGGCGGCACATTATCAGAAAAGAAGCAGTACTAAAGGAAAGAAAAAAGAGAGTGTATACTATTTGCATTCTGGGGGTCATGTTCAGACTCATAGGCAGGTAATGAGTAGCCACGAGCCATTTTTTTACAGTGTGTTTTACTCACTTGAAAAAAATCTGTGTGTTTGTATGTATATGATTTACACGTAGACATCTACATAGAATATATAAAATACCTAGAGTCTTCCAGCCACAAACAACGGGGAGTGTATTAAAAGGAAATATTGTGGGGCACCTGGTGGCTCAGTCGATTGTGTCCCACTCTTTATTTCACCTCAGATCTAGATCTCACAGTTCATGAGTTTGAGCCCTGAGCTGGGCTCTATGGTGTCAGCATGGATCCTGCTTAGAATTCTCTCTTTCTCTCTTGTTGCCCCCCCACCCCTTAAAATTAATAAATAGAGTTTAGAAAGGAAATATTGTAATTTTCCTGATTGTGTATATGTGTACTTGTATGTGTGTGTGTGTGTGTGTGTGTGTGTGTGTATGTGTGTGTGTGTATAGATGTAGATATAGGATGAATGTATGTACTAAGTGAGTTTATATAATTCACAGAGTACACATATACAGCTATAAACTATAAAAGTAATAAAATAAGTAAGCTGGAAATTTTCACGAATGTGTACACATCCAATCTATATGAGAGCATATCTGTGATCAATTTGTATTTCATGTTTTACCTAGGGATTTGTACTTGGGCAAAAAGGGTTACAGAGTCCATTAGCTGATCTGAATTTATGACAGTGAATCCCTTGATGTTCAGCTATGACAGGAATTACTCTCCTCTAATGAGTAATAAATGTGGATAAGTCATGTGTCCCATTGGATTACTTGGCTAAAATCACATTTAGAAGATGGCTAATTGTCTAAAATTTATCCAAATTCAATACAAATTTTATTGCCACTAATTGCCTTTGCAGATTTTGGAGCATTGAGCATATTTAAATGTATTTATCATAGCACTCCTGTGCACATGTAATGCATGAATAGAATAGTCACTACTACCCAATTTAAGCTTTTCCGCTATTTTGGTAATTTAACACTAAATTATTATGACTTAAGATATAACTTTCCATTTTTAGAATTGTAACAAATTGTATTTTTAAATTAAATGTTTTTGTCATGGATAGTCTATTCTTATTGTTTTGCAGTTTTGACACTACTTAATTGCAATATCAGTGTTGCCAACAGCTAAGAACACTGTAACACCTGTTAGTATCATTGTAGAGGAATTCAAGTTGTCATTCTAAACTGAACTAATGTACCCTGGGCCAGCACACTAAATAGCTGTTTCTAGAACTTTTCTGTATTTTAAAAATAATCCTTTATTTGAAACTGCAAATGTAAAATTGGTGTTTGATGTTGAGAAAACAAATTTAAAAATCGTAGAAGCTGTATAGTTTTTTTGGCAAAATAAATAAGCTGCCTCATAGCTAAATATATAAGAAAGTACATACTTTAAAAAAGAGTTCTACAAAAATTTTCTTAGTAGACTGTGTCTCCTTTCCTCCCAGACTCCTGGGGTTCAGTCCTTTGGCTTCAGCCCTTCTTTGTTTGAGAGATGCAATCGGGAAGTAGGGATCTCCTTACTTCTCTGCCATCTTGGCCCTTCTCCTGAGTTCTACAGAAATTTTAAAGTTTATATTTTATTAAGCGTGCTCATAAAAATAATTTAAAAATTCAAAGTACTTTTATTTCTTTATTTTATTTTATTTTATTTTTTGAATAGTTTATTGTCAATTTGGTTTCCATCCCCACAAGTGCCCTTCTCCATGCCCATCACTCCCCTTCCCTTCTCCCCCACCCCATCTCCCCTCAGTTTGTTCTCAGCATTCAAGAGTCTCCCATGGTTTGCCTCCCTCCTTCTCCCCCACTATTTTTGCCCCTTCTTCTCCCCCATGGTCCTCCGTTAAGTTCATTTTTGCTCTTGATTCCCTTGCCTTTGGTGATGTGTCAAGTAAGAAATTGCTGCAGTTGAGGTCAAGGAGGTTGTTTCCAGCTTTCTCCTCTAGGGTTTTGATGATTTCCTGTCTCACATTCAGGTCCTTTATCCATTTTCAGTTTATTTTCATGTATGGTGTGAGAAAATGATCTAGTTTCATTCTTCTGCATGTTGCTGTCCAGTTCTCCCAGCACCTTCTGTTAAAGAGGCTGTCTTTTTCCCATTGGATACTCTTTCCTGCTTTGTCAAAGATTAGTTGGCTGTATATTTTTGGGTCCATTTCTGAGTTCTCAATTCTTTTCCATTGGTCTATGTGTCTGTTTTTGTGCCAATACCATACTGTCTTGATGATGACAGCTTTGTAGTAGAGGCTAAAGTCTGGGATGGTGATGCCTCCCGTTTTGGTTTTATTCTTCAATATTACTTTGGCTATTCGGGGTCTTTTGTAGTTCCATACACATTTTAGGATAGTTTGTTCTAGTTTTGAGAAGAATGCTGGTGTAATTTTGGTTGGGATTGCATTGAATGTGTAGATTGCTTTGGGTAGTAATGACATTTTAACTATATTTATTCTTCCAATCCATGAGCATGGAATGTTTTTCCATTTCTTTGTGTCTTCTTCAATTTCCTTCATAAGTTTTCTATAGTTTTCATCATACAGATCTCTTGTATCCTTGGTTAGGTTTATTCCTAGGTATTTTATGTTTTATTATGCAATTGTGAATGGTATCAGTTTCTTGATTTCTCTTTCTATTGCTTCATTGTTGGTGTATGAAAATGCAACCGATTTCTGTACATTGATTTTGTATCCTACAACTTTGCTGAATTCATGGATCAGCTCTAGTAGGCTTCTGGTGGAGTCTGTCGGGTTTTCTATGTAGAGTGTCATGTCATCTGTGAAAAGTGAAAGTTTGATTTCTTCTTTGCTGATTCTGATGCCTTTTATCAAAATATTTTTATTTTTATTTTTTATTTTTATTTTTATTTTGTTATTATTTATTTCTAGGAGAGAGAGAGAGAGAGAGAGAGAGAGACAACGTAAGCAGGGGAGGGTGAGAGAGAGAGGGAGTCACAGACTGAAACAGGCTCCAGGCTCTGAGCTGGCACTCAGCACAGAGCCCGACTCAGGGCTCAAACCCATGAACCGCGAGATCATGAGGTAAGCCAAAGGCGGACGCTTAATCGACTAAGCCACCCAGGCGCTCCTATCAAAGTATTTTTAGATCAGATATTTTTACATTGAAATATTCTTTATACTGAAAAAAGCCCAAGGGGGAAAAGCTTAGATTGAGAGAAAGATTTAAAAGAGAGAGAGAGAGAGAGTGAGAGAAAGGAATGCCTGGGTGGCTCAGTTGGTTAAGCATCTGACTCTTCATTTGGGCTCAGATCAAGATCTCATGGTTTGGTTTGTGAGTTCGAGTCCTGCATCAAGCTCCGTGCTGATAGCATGGGGCCTGCTTGTGATTTTCCATGTCCCTCTCTCTCTCTCTGCTGCTCCCTTCTCACTGTTTCTCTCTCTCTGTCTCTCTCTCTCTGTCTCAAAAAAGAAAACACTTTAAAAAAAGAGAGAGACTGAAATGAGGTAAGTAAATATATATTTTCTTAACCCAAAATTTAATGAGACAACAATTCTATGTCAAATGGCAGTTTGGTCACATCTTCCTACTCCAAACACATAGAAAATCATTGATAGAATACAACAATAACATATAAATATATATCTGGTTTGCGTACTGAAAAGAGAAATCTCTGTGGACCAGAAACACAAAGGGAACCCATGGTGTAAATAAGGACCATAGATACATTAATCATTGGAAGCCAGACCTTACAACTAGTCTGCCAGTGAGATCTCAAAGGCCATGTGAGGGTCGGGCTGAGAACACATCCTATGTGATGGATAGTTAGAACTGCAGTTGTCCATACGAAACTCTGTTTACAGACAGAACCTAGGATACCACCTACCAGGTCGAGGGAAAGGTAGAATCGCTCCTTTGCACACTTGGTAGACCTGTGCTGTCGATGATTCTACAACCTAGTGTAGAGTGGAGCAAACTGGAGAAAACTCCTTGGGAAGATGAAATCACTAAAATGAGTTAAAGCCACATGAGGAATATCAGTAATATAAAGAGAGAGAGAGAGAGAAAGACAGAAACGGGGGGGGAGGGGAGTAGGCCCAACAAGTTTAATAAATTCATATCCCAGGAAATGATGATAATGAAACAATTTGGAAAGGACTTTCCAATAGACTGCTTAAAATTTCTATAGCTATGAAAGAAGGAATAGTCCTATGAAATAGGAAAAACAATCCATTAAAAAGTAAGAAATTATTATTTAAAAGAGTGTAGAGCTTCTACAAAAGATAATTTATTAGAAACGTTAGAAATAAAAAGCATTTTAGCAATAGAAAGTATAATACTTTTTAAAATAATAGATAAGCTTTAAAATTATTAAAAGCAACTAAAGGAATGGTGATTGGATTAGAAGACAGAACCTGGAGTCTCTGCAGTAAGGTACCACAAAGAGATGGGAATCTGAAAGAAAAATTCAAGAAGTTCCATTTCATATCTAACATTTCAGAAAAAGAGAATAGGGATACATCTTGAATGGACAATATCCAAATGGTTTAGGCTAAGAATTGTCCATACTAAAATATTTTTCATATTGAAAAAGCCGAGAGGTAGAATAATCATGTTCACTTCATGATTGCATCATAACTAAACTGCAGAATATCAGAAATAAAAATATCCAAACCAACCAAACCAACCAACCAACCAACCAAACAAACACCCTCTAAAAGCCGTAGGGAAGGAAAGTGCTTACACAGAATGGCAATAAACCAACAGCGGATTTCTTATCAGCAACCAGGTTGCCAAAATACAGTAGAATGATAGTGTCAAAAACATAATGGGGAATTAAAAAAAAAAGAACGAAACAATCATGAAAATGAAACAAACATTTTGGGGAAAGAAAACAAATAAACTTTTTTTTTACCCAGTCAAATAATTATTTCAGAGGGATGATGTAATGAGCATTTGTTATATTTTCTGACTGCCATTCTCAGTTTGAACAGGAAGCAAGAAGAAAAATAATTGTAGAAAGAATGTGGAGTAACAGGCAACCATGAGAAAAAAAAAATATTAGTAAAGCCAAACAGTAAATCTAAATGAATATAGACCAAAATGAATTAAGTATAATTTGTATAATTAACAAAACATACAAATCTGGGTATATAATAGCTAAAGAAATCTTTTTTATTTTTTAGAGTTTTCTACTTTTTTGGTAACTCCTCAAAACATTCTGTACGTAGATTTAAAATAGTATTAGAGGGGCACCTGGGTGGCTCAGTTGGTTAAGTGTCCAATTTTGGCTCAGGTCATGATCTTGCAGTTTGTGAGTTCAAGCCCTGCGTCAGGCTCTGTGCTAACAGCTTAGAGCTTGGAGCTTGCTTATGATCCTGTGTCTCCCTCTCTCTCTCTGCCCCTCCTCCACTCAGATTCTGTCTCTCTCAAAAATAAACATTAAATTTTTTTAAAAAAAGAAAATAGAAATAATAAATTAATGAAACAAGAAAATTTTACTAAGCTTAACACCCAAGTCTTCAATTTATGCAGAGAATGAAAATATATGTATACCAGTTACAGCTTCTGAAATTTAAGAATTATAAGAAAGAAACTATGAAGAAGCAGAGAAGTTACCTTAAAAGAATAAAAATTAAGCTTGTTTGAGATGTGTCTTTTACATTATATGTCAGAAGACAGTGGATTAACCAAAGGAAAAATTTATATGACTCACTTTTTAATGTTCTATGAAGTTGTTGTTAGGATAACTAATCAAAATTGTTTGATTTACATAAGGATTCAGCAAGTATTTCACCTGAATACTTCTCCTTAATAAAGTTTCAAAGATTCAGATAACTGATTGAGAAAGAAACCAAAATAAGATGAAAAGTAGGAAAGCTGTATTGGGAAAAGACTGGTGATAATCAATCACTGAAATCAACCATATATTTAGTTAAGTTCAATTTTGTATATATAACTTCAGAACAGAATTTGGATGTGAAAATAAAATAAGATAAATAATATAAAAGTAAAAAAAATTATGTGTTCCTCTGAGTCTGGAATCTCTAAGTGTGACAAAAAATACCAGGAAGAGGATAAGGACAGTGCAAAGCTCAGATAAACAGAAATTTAGTATTGGGGCTTCTGGGTGGATCAGTCGGCTAAGCGTCCGACTTTGGCTCAGGTCATGATCTCACGGTTCGTGGGTCCGAGCCCTGCGTCAGGCTCTGTGCTGACAGCTCAGAGCCTGGAGCCTGTTTCAAATTCTGTGTCTCCCTCTCTCTCTGACCCTCCCCTGCTCACGCTCTCTTTCTCTCTCTCTCAGAAATAAATAAAAACATTTTTAAAAAAAAGAAATTTAGTTAGTATTTCATTCAGGACCTAGTAAGTAGAGAACTATTGCTTTAAGATTTTAATGAAAGGGTAATCACTAAAAGAATAATATTCAGGATCAATTTTAATTATATCATAAAGAATAAAGAAACCAATATTTGACCCAAATTATGATTCCTGAAAATAAACATGGAAATTAAACAAAATAGAAGGCGTAAATATGTGATGTACCTTATATGTTATGTATCAGTTTTGGAAATTAATGTGAAGGTGTTAACTCTTCTATTATAAGATTCAAATTTCAGCTTCATTCGAAATTCAGAAATTCACCTGTACACTATCTATAAGAGGTACATCTAAAAGAAAATTACATAAATACATAAAGGAAAGAGAATGAACAATGATATATCTCACAGCATTAAACAAACAGGCAGGTGGGAGGCTCAGTTGGTGAAATGTCCAACTCTAGGTGTCCGCTCAGGCCATGATTCATGAGTATGAGCCCCGCAGCGAGCTCTGCGCTGGCAGCATGGAAGCTTCTTGGGATTCTCTCTCTCTCCCTCTCTCTCAGCGCCTTCCCAGCTCTCTCTCTCTCTCTCTCTCTCTCTTTTGCTCTCTCTCTCTCAAAGTAAATAAATAAACACTGAAGCAAACAAAGGCAGCTGGGGTCCTATTTCCATACAACCAAGATCTCATTTTGCTTATGCAGGCTCTGGTTCCAGGGCAGTCAGAGGGAGCAAGGTGTTATTTCTTGCAAATGAGGAATAATGTAACCACTGAAAGGAAAAGAATAGGTAATAAAGGCAGATTACCTCTCCAGAAAACCCAAAATAATTAATCTCCAAAAAGTTAAAAATGAGTAAAACTGCATGTTTCAGAACTCTAGGAGCATTTAAAAATTTTGGTAGTGATACCATCCAATGAGATAAATAGTATCATCACAAATCATTCTTTAATTTTCCAATTAGGTGAGGAGGCCCCAAATCTATTTAGACATTGCGAACAATGGTACCCACAGGGCTAATGTGTCTAGGATGTTTTAAGAAGAATGTATTGTCACCTGACTTTGCTGTTGCATTGGTGAGTAGGTTTTTGCGCAGCCAACACAGACAACAGATAAGTTGAATGGTCATGTACACACTTTTTCCTAGGTTCTTTTTCTAAGTGACAGTTTTCAAATTATAATTTTTATATTTCTTTGATACCTAAGGATTTTAATATGTATATCCTAAAACCTTGTCATCTGTAGGCCAATTAAAATTATACAACACAGAAGTAACAGGACGGAAGCCCAGTTGAGGTTGATCAGTTAAGAAAAGCATGTTATATTCACACACACACACACACACACACACAGAGTAATGGTAACAGTAGATAGTAAACTATGAGCAAGAAAGAATGGATTTAAATGGTGAGTCTCAAAAGAAAATAGCTAACAAAGGACTTCAGCCAGTATCTCAATATATTTTGTTCTCTGTTATTTATAATTATTTATTAGTAGGATGATAATTCTATTTGTAGTATGATTATGTGAATTGTTCTTGATTTTCTTTTCCTCTCCAATTTCTTCACCTTTCTTTCCCTCTTCTTTCTACATACCATTAAAACATAACAGTGATTGACATAGATGGAGCTAGAGAGCATTATGCTAAAAGAAGTCAGTCAGAGCAAGACAAATACCATATGATTTCACGCATATGTGGAGTTTAAAAAACAAAACAAACAAGGAAAGGGGGAAAGAAAGAGAGAGAGAGAGAGAGAGAGAGAGAGACAAACCAAAAAACAGACAGAACTATAGAGGACAAACTGATGGTTACCAAAGGGGAGGTGGTGGGGGATGGGTTAAATAGGTGATGGGGATTAAGGACTGCATTTATTGTGATGAGCATATGTCATTGTATTGAAGTATTGAATTACTGCATTGTACACCTGAAACTAATATTGCAGTGTATTTTAACTGAAATTTAAATAAAAACTTAAAAATAAAATAAAAAACCATAACAGTGATCAAAAGGGTCTCTGGGATTTCTACTCTTTGAAGTGAATTTTTGGGAGTCTTTGACAAAGGGCTAAAAAACAAAAAGAAGAGGAAGAATATAAAGGATTCTAAAGTCTCTACAACTGACTATAATTTAATACATAAGTTAGTATGACAATAGGTGGGAATATCAAGTTTAGGGGATAAAAGGAAGAGAACAGTAGCTTTAAAAGGCAGCTTTTTTGTGTGCAATCAATTGAAACAGGTTGAGTTGCTTAAAGGAGTTGTGAGTGGTTATTATAGAAGTGAAAGGTCAGGTACAAAGTGATAAAAGCTTTTTGAAATACACACATGAATTTCCCATAGCGCAGACCAAAATGCCATATATTGACCAACATAAATAATGTGAGTAGCTTAAAGAAATTTTGGTCAACAACCTGATTATCAATCCCAAATGGTGGACAACCTTGAAAAGCATGTGTTTCAAGTATAAAATGATGAAGAGGGCCAATCAGACAATGAAAAATGTAACCTTTTAGAATAGAAAGAAATAAAACTTAGGTATATGCAAAAAGCAATGCAATGTTGAGTGGCAAATGTCAATACAGAGGACAAATTGACTTCTCGGGAAGAGAAATGCAGTAGGTTTAGTTAATAGAACTAAGTCACACCATACAAGATAAGCAGCAGCTAGTTGATGCAGTTAAGGGTAAAAAAATGTAAAAATAAATGTTTAAAAGTATATAGACCCGTGATATTTTCTGAAAGAATGAAAGACATTTTAAAGAATATAACAGTGAAGATTAAAAGTAATAGGTTAAAAGAGCAAAATATTAAACATTAACTTAAAAGACATGACACAATGAGAAAATTTGTTTCATGCCGAAGTGTCCTTTCCTACATACAGAGCAGCTACAACCACTACAACACATGCACACATGCGCACTGACACAAGTGCAAGCACGCACATAGAAAAGTGTTATATTTTGTCAAAGAAAACATTCAGAGACAGTAAACATGAAAGCTATAGTTAACATTACTTGTAAGTAAAGAAACTAAGGGCAAAACTCAACCAAATAAGGCTATTATTTTTACGTATCAGTAAGGCAATTCAAATAAATCAACATTTAATTTTGGCCAAAATGTGGGGCAGAAAACAACCTCACACCTTCATTGATGCAAACTTCTTGGAAAAAAATATTGGAAAGTCTATGTCAAAAGGAATTTGGTTATAGGAATATATCACAAGGAAACCATAAAAGCCATTTAAAATATTACTTACAAGATCATGTACAACAATGTGATATAATTAATAATAAAAACAGGGAAGTGATCTACATACCCATCAGTTAAAAAATTGAATTGACCAAAGTATATACATAAAATGGAGAATTCATAGCAATCGTATTTAGAAAAATAATCACTTGAATGAATATTTATGGCATAGCCTTAAATAAAGAACAGCAGACTGTGAAATATTTTACATTGAAAAGTCCAAACATATTAAATGTATTTTGTATGTATGTATAAGGAAATATTTACCTGTCAATAATAATAATTGCTGAATGGTAGAATTTTGAAAATCTACTAATTTTTGCAAAATAAATAAGTAACCACTGATAACTGGATAAATGCTATATAGTTTTTAAAAGTTGAAATAACTTTGAAATGCATCCACGTAAAGTAGGATGATTAGCAGAAAAGAGCTGGATAGCTGTGTAGACATATGACACAGCAAATATAGTAAAATGCTAGAGGTAGAATCTAGGTGATAGTATATAGTATACACTGTAAAATTCTTTCAACTGTGGTATGTTTGAAAATGTTCATAATAAAATGTCAGAAAAAAATAATTTAAATTATTATAGCAATAAAAATGTGATTTCCACTATAATATATTTATGTATTAAAATATAGTCATGTTTCTTACCTTTATTACTATGTTGATCTTTTTAACCTGAACATAATATTAAGTTGTTTTTATTAGTTTTAAAACTCTGCTGGTTAGACAGAAGTCAGGGTGAAAAGAAGGGAAATCTTTACAGCAGCAAATTCATAAACAGACTGTATAGCTACAATGTTAACCAGCTAATAGTTAAATGTAAGTTCTTATACAGTCTCTACTTTTCTCTTTAATTAATAGGATAGCTACTTGGAAGGTAACCCTTCAAATGTAGCTCCCCATCTTACTGGAGTGCACTAACTTGAGCCCTTTGTCTCTGACATGGAAGAACTTCACTCTGAAGCTCCTAGTGTCCCACTGAAGACCAAGTTGGTTTCCTTGATGGCTTAGAAAGTTATGTAGGAAACATAGATCAGAACAGTCTTATATCCCATCTGGTAAGAGTTTAGAGGACCAGGCCCTCTTGATTTTTGTTCCCAATACAATGCTTTTGACATTTCCTGAAATAAGCTTAAACAAGGTGTAGGCCCAAAGACTGAAGAGTCTGCTTTCTACAAAGCCTGGTGGAGGGAAGTGCACTATCTCGCTAGCACCTATATACTTCTTTATCCAGTTAGCAAGCCAACAGTACTCATTACTAAAAAAATCGGAGTAAAAAATGTCAAAGAAAGTAGAGTTAAAAACAAGAATCCATCTCAGGTTTCAGCACTAAAACAAAAACAAAAACAAAAGCAATTAAAAAAGGAAATATTTTTAAAAGCAATTTTCTTTGGATATTGAAGAAATTTCTGAGCATTCAGAGTGAAAGTAGTGTGAGTATCACCAATTTTGGGAGCCAGTCAGTATCTAATCATGTCTAAAAGTTGTAGGAATAGTACTGATAAGTTGGAGAAAACTAACTGGTACTGTTAGTATTGGTACAGTTAGAGAAAATAGAAAGTTTTGATGTGAAATTTTATATAATAAGGTAATATTGGCATCAACCTCGAAGCCTCTCTAAGCATTAAGAAGACTTTACAGAAACTCAAGAGTAACCATCTACTTCCTTCAATCCTAACAACACCTTTTTCCCCTTCAAATAACAATATGAAAAATAAATTAAAAATAAGTGTTCAACTTATTTGATTGTTCTTTTCAAAAGATGTATGTGAATTCAATTCAACAGCATTTTTAAGAAATTACTCTAAGAAATTGTGATGGGTTCTGTTGGAAGCTTAACAGATTAAAAACCTCCCTAGGAAGAAATATATTAGAGAATGGTTACCCATGGGGAAGCACTATAGATGAGTTGAACGAGTTTTGACATTTAACTATGTTGAACAACCTTTTTTAAAAAATATGTTGAGCAGATTTTGGTGAGCTACATCAAATACTTAGCCAACATTAGTATCTTTGCTTCTATATGGAATTCTGAGCTCCAAATAATTAATTAGGTAACTGCCATTTGTATATGGTATAGAATTTACAAAGCAAAATACAAAATATAAAGAAAAGTAAACAAATTAACCTGGACTTACCTTTGACTTTTTTCAAATTTTTATTTTATTAATTTATTTCTGAGAGGCAGAGAGAGAGAGAGATTGAGAGAGAGAAAGAGACAGTGTGAGCAGGGGAAGGTCAGAGAGAGAGGGAGACACAGAATCCAAAGCAGACTCCAGGCTAGCTGTCAGCACAGAGCCCGATGTGGAGCTCAAACCCACCAACTGAGATCATGACCGGAGCCGAAGTCAGACGCTTAACTGACTGAGCCACCCAGGTGCCCCTGGACTTACCTTTGAAAACCTTTATGGCTGGTGTGAGGGAGAGGAGAGAGGAGGGTTATTGTGTAGGACAACTTTTACTGTTGCCCCATGCTGTTTTCTTTTCTTTTCTTTTCTTTTCTTTTTTTGAGATTGTGTTTGAGAGAGAGAAAGAGACAATGAGCGCAGGGGAAGGTCAGAGAGAGAGGGAGACACAGAATCCAAAGCAGACTCCAGGCTAGCTGTCAGCACAGAGCCCGATGTGGAGCTCAAACCCACCAACTGAGATCATGACCGGAGCCGAAGTCAGACGCTTAACTGACTGAGCCACCCAGGTGCCCCTGGACTTACCTTTGAAAACCTTTATGGCTGGTGTGAGGGAGAGGAGAGAGGAGGGTTATTGTGTAGGACAACTTTCACTGTCACTCAAGGAATCACTGCTAACTATTGGCTCAGTGATGACTCAATGGAATCTTTTTTCTTTATGCAACTTTAACAAGGAAGCTATCTAATGAATGACGCTTGCTTTTGCCTTCTTTTGAGGATTTCACAGAAATGTGACATCGCATTGTGAAGGTTTATCGCTCTCACTGCTGTGGCTTTGTTCGGGTGGTACTGTTGAGTTCAGTGCAGATCCATCAGTTCACCAATGGATAACTAGACTTCTGGCATCACATACTACTCGTATTGCAAGGCATTGCTCATTTATCAAATTCAAATTTACTAGAAATGTCTGCTCTTCTTGTGGGATACTCACAAGAACAAGTTACTCACAACCTAAGGTTTTACTGTACTTTAAAATAAGTTGGAATTACTGAGACAAAGTCTCTGTTCATGATTCTTAATGTAACCAGAGTATATTATGCCAAAACAAGTTTTCTGAGTCAAACATTTTAATAAGCATTAAAACACACCCTTTAAATTCTTATAGCCACATACATTTGGCTATACTACTTTATAATTTGTAGTATTTGTAGGACTTCAAAATAATACTTAATTTTTACTTTTTCCATTAAGACAAGTCATATCTACTATTAAAAGTATGGAACTTAGTGTTATTTACCAAATATACTTTATGTGTTTTTTTTAACATAATCCAATGAAAACTGGATTTAAAAACTGATTGAGGGACCCAGAGTGGAGAACATTACCAATCACACTAAAAAAAATCAATTGCTATGATTTTCACTATACTCAATCAAATTGAAACTTCCACTGTCCAATTCTGCTTATTTTAAAAGTCCATTTGGCTCATATTAATTTTTCCTTACCCATGTGCATGCTATCTGATTTGGCCAATGGCTCTTGCTAATTCACAGTGACAGTTTTGAATGATGTCATTTTTTATCATTTCTGAGTTCATTGCATTTAATTTTCAAAAATATGGTGAAACTATCATAATAAGAAGCATAATCCCAGGAAAGACATTAATAAATATCATTTATAAGTTATTTCTGCTGAACAACTGTAAAAATTTAGCTCCATCTTCTTTTATAGATTATATTTCAATCAAAACCAAATAGCACTGCCAGACCAAGGCCATGACTCATTTTATATCTTCTGTTATTAACCATTTGATTCTCATTGCCATCTGTTGTCAAAAGAAAGAAAGAAAGAAAGAAAGAAGAAAGAAAAAACGAAAAAAAGAAAGGAAATATCTCAAGTTGGAATTTCAAATTTTCTATATTACTTCATTTTTCTAAACATAATTTGATAGGGACACTAGGTTGCTCAGTCAGTTAAGCATCTTACTCTTGATCTCAGCTCAGGTATTGATCTGAGAGTCATGAGTTCAAGCCCTGCATTGGGCTCCACTCTGGATATAGAGCCTATTTAAAAAAAAAAAAAAATATATATATATATATATATACACACACACATGTATACATATATGTATACACACATATGTACATACACATGTATACATATGTACATATATGTGTGTGCACACACATACACATACATACAGTTTGATAATTCCTGGCGCTTTTATATGTCATTTCTTTACTCAGAATGCTCTCCTCCTTTACCAATATATACCATTTACTCATTCAAACCCTTTTCATTTTCAAGGTCCAGCTTAAGCCCCTGGTAGAATGTCTTTTCTGTTTACCTTCACTCATGTAGCGTTCCTTCTTCTCAGAACCTTTATACAGATATCACAGGCTAATAAAACATTAGTCTTCTATTGCATCACTTTAAAGGATTTCTTCATTTTATGTGTTAATGTCCTAATTCTTCAAAGAACCTTTAAGGAAATCAGTAAGGTGTGAAGTTTAAGTTCATAGGCTCTCGCATGACACTGTCTGGCCTTGAATTCTTAGTCAAGATTTTGGACTAATCCTCCTAATCAAGCTGTGTGATTTAAGTCACTTAGATTATTTGTGCTTCAGTGTCTTCATCTGTGAAATGATGATACATAAATTACCAACCTTTTGAGAGCTGATATGTATAAAGAGTTGATTAATGTAGGGGCACCTTGGTGGCTCAGTCAGTTAAGCGTCCAACTCTTGATTTCGGCTCAGATCTCACCATTCGTGAATTTGAGCTCCCTGTGTTGGGCTCTGTGTTGACAGCACAGAGCCTGCTTGGGATTCTCTGCCTCCCTCTCTCCCTTTGCCCCTCCTCTGCTTATACTCTCTCCCCACTCTCTCTATCAAAAATAAATAAATAGACATTTAAAAAGTGAGTTAATTGATGTAGTAGTTATTATAACGGTATGTAGGAAAGAACAATAGAATGGAACTTTTGAATATGAAAAGTCTTATCTGAGTTTTTTCCCCCATTTAACTAGCCTGAAAAGCTCATAACATCTTTATTTGTTTGCTTGCTTGTTTTTTTTTCTGTGAAATAAAGATGTTTTCGGTGATATCAAAATTCTATCTTAAGTTTGAAATTCTACTGCTACTAGAATGTTATCAAATTGAGTCCCTTCCTTCCTACACCTTTTCTTCCCCCTTTTTCCTTCTTTCCTTCCTTTCTTCCTTCATTCCTTCCTTCCTCCTTCATTCCTTTCTCATTCCTTCACATTCTCCCTCCCTCCTCTTCTTCCTCCCTCTTTTTTCTTTTCTACTTCTTAGAATTAAAATCTGGAAATGCCCAAATAATAATCTCCAATATTTGATGAATTTTTGGAAAAAAGATGGTCATGTCTACTGGTTTTTCTCTTTGTTTTGATCCATAGGTAACTGTATTTTCTATGCTGACCACTTGTGTAATAGCTAATCAATTGATAATACTTTCAAGATAAACATGCTCAAACTAGATTATGCTGAGCTATTTATGCAGCCTTTTACCCTTGCTTTCATTTTACTCACCTTTCCCTCCCTAAATGCATAAAACAGACATGGAAAGCCAGGGCCTTTGCTATCCAACATCCTCTTAGTAGAGATTCTGATATGAGGTTTAAAATACACACCTCCCCTAGATGGACGTAGTCTTAAGGCTCTTGGTATGGCTAGCAAATAATTGCTCCATGACAAAAAAAAAAAAAAAAAAAAAAAAGAGAGCCTCTCTTCACAAGGTTGAAACAATCCAAGCAGTTCTATATCGTATGAGGCCACATAGGTTGGCAAGTGAGAGGTGGGTTAGATATCAATGCCCTCTCAGCAGCTCTGACAAGGATCTCTGAGCAGTACAGAACTGCACATTTATAGTCATTCCCTAGGAAAGCTCTCTTCTTGATATTCTTACATCCTTCCATGTAGAAAAATATACTTAACTGTATATACTCACTTCATTTCTATTTTAAAATATTGTTTTTCTAAAAATAATAATAATAAATTAGGAGAGAATTTGTTCAGAAAATAAAGAAAATTTCTTGAGCATCATAATGATAAAATACCTTGGAAAATATAACAGGAAAACAATTAACTCATCTAAATATTTTAGCTGAGGTCTAGATGCTAAATTAAATAATCTGCCTAAATCCTTCCCTTTTATGGTTCCATTATGAGATATAGTTCAATCTCTTTCAGTATCCAGGAACTGTGATTCAGTTTTGAATGTGCTTGAACTAGTTCTGGGGACAGGTGTTTGGGTACGTAAGAGGGAGATGTTTCAAAACATTGAAATTTCTGGTCTTTCATAAGTTCCAGCATAATATTAACATTTTATTTGCATAATACCAATCTTTGTATTGAGTTTACTACATCTCATTGTAATACGAAAATAGTTTTTGGAGAGCTTTACATTCTACATTATTTCCAGTAAGAAATTTGAAAGGGAAAAATGTGCAGAAACAACGACTTGAGATTGGATAGGTATATATTGGGTGATTTTTCTGATTATATTTTAAAAATATTGTTCCCAGACTCATGTACACATTTGGAAAAAAGTAACATCACACATTTATTATGTATGTTTTAAACGGGAGAAATACCATTAAAGCCCATGGAGTAAATATATAGTCATTTTGTAAATTATTTATCTGGAAACCTCAAGAGCTTTAGCAGCTGTTTCATCTGTCAGTTAAATTTGTTTTAGTGGTATAAGTAATAGTTATGTGATATTATTGTATAAAGTAGTCATGAAAATATGTACAATTTACTTGTAAGACTGATCAAATAAAGAAAGATATAAGAGCATATACTGTCTTGATCAATGTATGTAACTCTGCAAGTACCAATCAGCCTTTTGCTTGTTCTTCTATGTGAAAATGTACATGCTAATTTAACATATCCTTGTATATTCATTTTTAGAAAATGAATTATACCTCACAATTTTGAAGTTTACAGACATATGTAATTTCATGCAATCTTAAGAGTTGCATTTAAAGAATTGTGCAGATTCCTGAAATATTATTAAAACATCATTATTAAAACATCATGAAACATAATGAAACAATCCAAAAATAATCTATCAATTAGTACACCAACAAAAACACCCAAAGATAGTGCACTAATATTAATTTGTATGTGTTTCCCTCCTTTTCTCTCTCTCTCTTCTTATAAAAACATCAGTCATGTTGAATTAAGAGTCTACACTTATGACCTTATTTAACCTAATTTCCTCCTTAAGGGCCCTGTCTCCAAATCACACTGAAGGTTAAGGCTTTGACATATAACTATTGAGGGGACCTAATTCAACTCATAACACCATATAATTGGTGAATAGTTTAATTTAACTAAGGTGTGGTATGCACCCTGCTCTGCTAGGACCAAATAAAAGAAAAGTAGTAGAGATAATGAAGTAAGACTATTTGTAATGAAGCTGAGACTACAGAATCTAAGCTTAGGAATGGACAAGAAGTATATAAAAAGTATAAATATAAGAAGCATATATAAGAGGTATAGGTATAAGTAGGTTCAATGGATGTTATATTCAGATAAATGGCTGCTCTGAGCTTATGTGAATTTCTAAGTTGAAGGTAGCCTTGGTCTTTGTGTCAGTTACTGGGTCTTATCAGGAGCATCTAATCCATTCCAGAGAATTTCTAGAAGCTTCAGATTCAATTCATGTTCTCCAGAATTTATCAAATATACTATCAATCATAGTCTCTCATTACATAGAAGACAATTGCATATTTAGGTATAACAAACGTTTCTTGTTAAACAGTGAACCTGCGTGTAACTGGCTCACCACCTTCCCCATGCACCAGACAAGCCCTGATATTATTATATCCTCAGCATCTAGAGCAGTTCCTGAAACATATTAGACTCTCCAAATATGCTTATTGAATCATTTGGGGAATAAATTTAATTCTTCATATCTTTGCTAAATCAAATTTCTACTCGGTACATCTGTGCAGTAGTTTTTAGAGAAACTCTTTCTATAGTAATTTAGCTTTGAAACATTTGTGCTATTGGATTTTATTGGCACAGTCAGCCCATTGCAAGTTCACTGGTTCATATGCTAGGATGTTTTCCGATTCCTGCAGGGGAGCAATGTGATTCCCAGAACATAGAATTGTGCTATTATTTCAGCTTCCTTTACTTATTCTGAGAACAACTCAGAATCTAGACGTTAAAGGAAAGCCCCAAATTTCAAACACAAAAGTGACAAGAACTTCCATTTTCTTGACATTCTCCTGGGGGAATAGTGGCTGTTATTAGGTTGGATTTGACAGCATTGATTGATTGTCAATTTGATTTAAGAGCACAATACCCCCCCCTTCATTTTATTCTTGCCAAGGACGCTGTACAATTTGACTAATTTT
Organism: Hyaena hyaena; assembly: GCF_003009895.1. Lineage (NCBI taxonomy): Eukaryota > Metazoa > Chordata > Mammalia > Carnivora > Hyaenidae > Hyaena > Hyaena hyaena. The sequence goes on along the minus strand of NW_024081419.1, from coordinate 531,418 downwards.
TTTTATGCAGCTTTCATTTCATTCACCCCCATATATTCCCCCTTCCTACTTACAGATTTGGAAAGGGGAGAGTTTAATAATATGGCAGTTTAAGTGGAAACCAATTTTTTTTTTCCTCCTGCATTTGTTGTTGTTGGAGAATCAATCTCCAGAAGCCATTGATTCCAATCCATGACTGGAAGAAAAATTCAACGCTAGACAAATGCTGTCTTTTCTATCCTTCAAAATTTCAAGATCTTCCAGTGCTCTTCAAAATTATGCTGTGGTTACTTGGAGTGCTATGTTCTTTCTTTCTTTTTATTTGGAAAATCTCAAACCTATAGGGGAAAAGGAAAGACTATAATGAATACTGTATAGTCTTCACCTGGATTCACCTTCTACTGATATCCCACCATGTTTGTTTCTCTCACATGTTCCCTTCCTTCTCACACTGTATGAATTTTCCTCTATCTGTCTATCTATCTATCATCATCATCATCATCATCTGTCTATCTGTTTATCTAACTTGAAAAGTCAGCGCAAGCATCATACTTTACTTCAGGAAGATTCCTACAAAGCATCGTAGACATGTATTTGTCCAATGTCTGAAAAACTTATTAAAAAGCAAACAGAAAACCACATATCAATATGCTTATGTAACAGAAAGGGATGTTTCCACTTAGTGAATAACCCTTGTGTATGTGTGTGTGTGTGTGTGTGTGTGTGTGTGTGTGAGCTAAAAGTCTCTATTGACTAAGGAACATGTGGAAATAAATAATACTTACAGAAGATAAACACACACACACACACACGTGTGTGTGTGTGTGTATAATTATTTGACATGTGAATAAAACATACTTAAAAATTAAAATGGCAGGAGCATAAGAGAAGTGCATTCCTGAGTTTTCAAATGCGTCCCCTGCCAATTGGTCCTGAACCCAAGAGAACTGAGCTACAGTTGAGCTGGCACTTCTCTATGACACGAAGAAAACTAGGGCTCTGATGAATTTTGACATGGCAGCATTTGCAGTCTCCCCAGGGACTACCATACACTGCTTTTTCTTATTGAGGTAATAGGCACAAAACCTGCATTAAGATATATCTTCTGTCCATACTGGAGAAATGTAGTTAAAGCACACTGAAACACCAAAGGGAAGAAAGGTAGCAAAAGTGAGTCTATTGTCCAAGAGATGTGTGTGAAAGGGAAATGAATATGGTTATTAAGAAGACACTCTCAGCCCTTTGTAAGTTAAAGGATATCTTTTCTTTCTGAGAATCTACTGGTGGCATGGTTCTTTTTCCAGTAACTACTGCATAACTAAAATTGTTTAGCTTCCATAGCAGTCTGGGTCTCCTGGGCTTTCTTGATCTGGAGCAATCACCCTACGAATAACTGAGAGGCCAGAGAAATGAGGGAAAAGCAAATGTAGGGCAGTTCTGCACCAGGATGACTCAGAGAGGTCAAATGTATGTCTGACCTAATAGAGCTGATGAGCACCATCTCAGTGACAGCCTGAGCTGCTTTCTAAACCAACTGAGCTTCTTAGTCACCTCTTATGGGAATTCCCTGGGGGTGCCTGGGTGGCTCAGTCAATTGGGCATCCAACTTCAGCTCAGGTCATGATCTCATGGTTCATGGGTTCGAGCCCCATGTCTGACCTATGCTGACATGACTGTGCTCAGAGTCTGGATCCTGTTTTACATTCTGTGTCTCCCTCTCTCTCTGACCCTCCCCTGCTCATGCTGTCTCTCTCTGTCTCTCAGAAATAAATTTAAAAAATTAAAAAAAAAAAAAAGGAAATCTCCTGACTCACAATGTAAACTTTGAAAAAAGGATGGCTAGGAATGTGACCTGATGGAGATAGAAGAAGATGCAGGAGTAGCCATCTTCTTGCAGATATGTGAAGAGCATCGTCTGGTTTGTAATCTGCACAGTGGAGTTTTTAGTTATTATTCTTTCCTTCCTTCTCTCTCTTTCCCTCTTCCTCAACCTTTGTGCTCTTCAATTAAAAGTAAATTAAAATGAAGACCCACATAGAAATTTTGTGTTTTAGCATCTCAAAAACAGAAGCATAAACAATGACACTGTGTCTTTTTGCTATAATTCAGTTAAGCTATAGAATTTCGTAGATGGTAAATATTCATGTTTTCGCTTAGTCCACACATGCCACCATCATCATCATCATCATCATTATCATCATCCACAACATATGTTACTATGTATAGTTCCTGATTTCAGTGGACTTAAAGTATATTTTGATACACATTAATATAGATACAAATGTAGATATAAATACATGAAAAAGTATAACACATTAAATTTTAATAACTAGGTTATTTTCCTAGTGCACTCCAAAAACTGACTTTTTAAAGGGATAGTATGCTATCTTATTCATATTTATTCTTTATACAGTGCCAATTAATATTAGATCCCTCATTATGATGTTGGATATATAAGTGTGTGTATGTGTGTGTGTGTATATAGTCACATATAGTCATATATAGTCTGGTATAGCTGTTGAATGAATAGCGTCAAACAAAATATTCTACTGGTACTCAAAAAAGGAAAATACTGTACGGATGCAAAAGTTTGGGGAAGTCTTCACAGAGTCATCATATACCATAAGAAGAAAAGATAATTGAAAGATATTCCATACAAGAATTTTCTCAGGTGAAGGTCTAAAAAGATTATGATGAATGGGTAATAGTGAGTTAAATGTTTTGTAATGATTTTTAATGTAGCCTAAAAGAAGTTATGTCGTCAAGAGAAGTTATTGAGAAAGAGAAAAACATATTATAACCATGGTTTAAGAATTCAAATTCAGGGCGCCTGAGTGGCTTAGTCGGTTAAGCAGCTGACTCTTGGTTTCTGCTCAGGTCATGACATCATGGTTCGTGGGACCAAGCCCTGCTCTGTGCTGTCAGGTGAAGCACCTTCCCTCTCTCTGACCCTCCCCTGCTCTCTCTCCCTCTCCCTCTCTCTCTCCCTGTCTCTCTCTCAAAAACTTAAAAAAAATTTCAAATTCAGTGTCCCTATGCAGAATGCATTAAGTAAAGGAGATGATGGAAGAAAGGAGCTTACAGATATAGACTAAAAAATAATCAAGTGCTCTGGGAAAGAAAATGAAGAAACAAGAAAGATCTAGTGGCAGAATAAGTATTATCAGTAGTGGATGATTAGCTTTAAGAAACAAGAGAGAAAAAGGAGAGAAAGATAACTCAGAGTTCCCAGGCTTTGATGACTGGGATAGATGGTGATAACCTTAAGCCTTACAGGAAACCCTAGTTAGGAAAAGATAACTTCAAGGTAAAGAATAGAAAGCTAACTTGCTTCTTGATAAATTGTTTACTAGAAAATAAAAGACTGAGAATTATTAGACAAGGTTGTCAAGGCTAGAAAGTAGCTCTTAGAATTATCTATACAGAAATGGTGATCCACATGTCTCATGTTGAATCCCTTTATCATAGGCTACTTACCCACTTCTCTTCTTCACTAGATTGTACTTTCAATATTCGCTATTAGTACCATGTGGGCTCAGAGACTGTGGGAACCAAAGTGATTTGTTCTACAGGCTTACCTGGCTGCTCTGTAATATGCAGGTGGATCTTTAAATGGACATTTGTGGCTTCTTCTGCAGCCTCCTCATGCCCATATGTCTTATTATTATAATAAACACGTCACTGGGTAAGCTTTTCAGAGGAAGTGCCTCCACTACTGAGAATGTCTGCTTGTGCTCTTCGTCATTTTTATTTATTCAAGTTGAAACTTCACAGTTTTGGCCAGTCTCTTTTCCCAGTTTAGTAGTTGGTGTTTGGGATATTTTCTTGTTTAATTGAAAACAGAACACGACCCCGCCCCATATATCACTTGTTTCTTTTACTGTTAATTGTCTCTTTCAAGAAAGGGAAATGAATCAGAATGTTTGCTGAACTATGTTTGATCATAAGTTTTACCTCATTTTAGTTTGATTTACTTAGAGGATATTAAATGTTGGCACAAAACTGAGATGTGAGAGGAAATTCTAGACCCTACTTCATAGGTTTTGGTGTTAAGAAATTGTCCTGTCTGGAGAATTGGAAAAGAGAGTCCAAACCTTTTTTTATATATCCAACTATACGAAACAGTCTGAGTATTCCTTGTTGATATCTAAATGAACAGATTCGTGACACGAAAATGTTTCATTTTACTGGAACTCTGCCATCTAGAAAACATTGGAAAACTATCATAGCTATTTCTTTAGCAGGATTTCTCCTCTGTATTCTATAGCTATTCATGTGTGATTACTGATGGGGAAAGCATATCTATTGCTACATTCTAGAAAAACTTTTTCTCAATTTTGGCATACAAATGTTCATAACATTATATCTGGGTTATTGAAATGGATTACCTCACTGTCTATCATTGAAAGGCTTAGAGGATTAAAATATATTTGGGGTGAATTATAAACTCCTTCATGCATTTTTGAGAGGTTGAATAAAATTTATAATGATGAATATATTCTTTGAAAACCTGATAATATTATCCTCTGCTTGGATCACATTGAAAGTTAAGAATCCAAAGGAGTCAGAAAGTTTTATTTTAAAGGCTTGATAAACAAGAGAATAAGAGAATGAGCTACTAGGATAAAAAAAAAATAACCAGGACCTTAATTAATTTTTTTTTCATAGTGTTAGGTTATTTTCCCTGAGGACTTGCCTTTTCCACTATTTCATTTTACCTGCATGGTTTCCTATTCATGTTAAATAGAGGAACACTACAGCTCATATTTTTCTTTTGCAAAGACTACTTACTCTTTAATAAGGACAGGGAGTAGTTTCTTTGTGGAGCTAATTGATTTTCTTGCTGTGCACATAGAACCTTAAAGCTAAGCTAATGAATTTTAGATAAATAATGTAAGTTTCTTAACTTTATACAAGTTTCATCAAAAGATCCTGGTATTTAATTTGATATAGCTCCAATAGAGAAATGATTTTACTTACTAAAATATTGCAAAACAAACATTTATCTGTTAAGTCTATTGTTTATTTATTATTTTTTAATGTTTTATTTATTTCTGAGAAAGAGAGAGAGAGAGAGTGTGTGAGCAGGGGAGGGTCAGAGAGAGAGGGAGTCACAGACTGAAGCAGGCTCCAGGCTCCGAGCTGGCTGTCAGCACAGAGCCCGTCGAGGGGATCGAACCCACAAACCGTGAGATCATGACCTGAGCCGAAGTCAGACGCTTAACTGACTGAGCTACCCAGGTGCCCCAAGTCTGTTGTTTAAAACTCAACTGTGTGGGGCGCCTGGGTGGCTTAGTCAGTTAAGCATCCGACTTTCGCTTAGGTCATGATCTCACGGTTCTTGGGTTCGAGCCCCGCGACGGGCTCTGTGCTGACAGCCAGCTCGGAGCCTGGAGCCTGTTTCAGTCTGTGACTCCCTCTCTCTCTGACCCTCCCCTGCTCACGCTGTCTCTCTCTCTCTCTCTCTCTCTTAGAAATAAATAAAACATAAAAATAAAATAAAATAAAACTGTGTTTTCTACAAAAAACATAAGTAGTTCATAGATTCAAGCTAGCACATGAATGCATTGAATAATGAAACTGAAAACTATATTAATACTATTCATCTTAGTTTTGAACCCTGGAAAAAGACCCATGGTCCAGAAAAAAAAAAAATATATATATATATACATATATATATATGTATATGGTGGGTACAATTAGTAAGATGAAGCTTAGAAATGTTAACTTGTCCAAAGTTACAAAACTAGTAAGTGTGTATAGTGTGTAGAGCCCAAAGGGGAAGTAGTGATTGGGTTAGCCAAGAAGTATGAGTTACAAAGAAATACGGAATTTATGCAAAAGTACAGGATAAATAGCTTGGAAGTTACTCTGACAAAAAGCAGATGTTAATACAATGTATTAAAACCAAGAATAGGTTCAAATTCAGCCAGTACCTTTTATAATCAGCCTTGGAGTTTGCCATGATTAATGAAGCTATTACTTCAGGAACACTGATTCTTAATGAAATCATGCTTAAAAACAAATTAGATTAAAAATGTGTTAAATAAAATAAATTCTCAAGGAAAAAACTTGCTGCCAGGGAGAATGTTTAACACAAATGCTTTTTGACTTTGACGAAGACATCCACTTACCCCAACAGTAAAAATAATAATAAAAATAAAGTGCACTATATAATTGGGACTAACTAGGTGTCATTAAATAAATTTGCTACAAAATATTTTGCTTAATTGCAATGTTACAAAAATATAATATTTAGTGACAACATCAATAATGATAACTGTATAGATAGGTACTCCAGTTAATTATTTGAAAAAGACTGAATAACTAAGTCCTAGAATGTTTACCACAAATTTATTACTTTATGCAAATAGACCTTATACTTTCTAGTGGTATTGTATAAGTTCAATGCTAATTAAGATTTTTTCTTATTGCTCCGAAAATAATTTGTATTTCTGGTTCACACTACAGCTAAATGTGAGAACAAAAAGAGCTTCAGAAACTTCAAGATCTCATAGACCACGCGCATGTGGATAATGTATTTATATAGAGAGAAATCATGCTGGATAGTACTTAATATTGATATATAACTAATGTAAATCTGATTTTTATTTTCTACAGAGTGACAAAAATTCAAGGTATGACAAGTTATGTAATTTTAGACATAGAAAAGATCTATTTGTTTTTGTTGACATTTTTATTGGCCTCTGAATTCACTCCAGCTCAATTTAAACCATTTTACTTTAGCTTACAAAAAATTCTTGGATACCAACATTACATATGTTTTCTAATATATAGACCCAATTGTGTGTTTGGGAGTGACACTGTAGTTCACACATTTCTTGATCATCAGAGCTCCATGTTCAAAGCTTTAAAGAGAAAAATTAGCATACAACCAGGATGTCAAAAATCATGTGTGGGGACCTTACATGTTCAGAGATTCTTACCTATACTGTGGGTCTATTATGTAAAAGACAACATATATCCTTTGTAGCTTTAAAGTTGTCAATAAGCCTCTCTACCTCTTATCCCAAGCCCTGACTGCACAGGAGGAAACATCCAAGTATCCTCAAGTGTAACACTTATCTCCTACTGAGAAAATACTATATTCTACTACTTGTGATGAGAGTAGTTAATCATGAAATAAAGTGAGGTTTCTATATAAATAAAATGACAGTTCAGCACAGAGGATAGAAGCAAATCGAGACATTGATTTCTTGGTGTTTCTCTGAAAAAGAATTATATCCACGTTCACTTCAAAATAGTACTCCAATATAATTATATTGAGTCAGATAGCATTACTTTATGCTTTTGGATTATTTTTTATCACTTTTCTTAATTATACTTGTTGATAGACAAAATCCTGAAGATCGCCTTTCTCCCCTGAGATGCATCACCTAATTCCTGAAAGTTGTTAATACAATAAGATCCCACTTCCATGATTATATGTTATGTTATTTAGTCCAGTTGACCTTATGATAGGGAAATTCTTTGTATGGCCCCAACCTAATCATATGAATCCTTAAAAGCAGTAGAAGGCAGAAAGTAAAGGCAGAAAGATTTGAAACATTAAAAGTACTCATACTATTGCTGGCTTTGAAGATAAAGAAAGCCACATAAAAATAAATATGAGAAACCTCCTGGAAAAGAAAATGGCCTCCCCCTGACAGTCAGAAAGAAATCAGGGATGTGAGACCTAAAACCACAAAGAACTTGATTTTTCTAACAAATTTAATGAGACTGGAGGTAGACACTTTCCTACAGCCTCCAGTTAAGAGCCCAGCTCAATACCCTGAGCACAGACCCAGACAAATGTGCCCAGACGTCTGACCTACAAGACTGTGATCTAATAAATGGGTGTTGTTTTAGGCCACTAAATTTGTGGTAATTCATTATGCAGCACTAGAAAACTAATATAATCTTCTTTCATGTTTTATGTTTTGGAAGGGAAGAGAGTTATTAGAACATTCAGATGCTCAAGTCTTTAAACACAATGAATAGTCATAGGAACAAAATTATCACAACTTTTTAAATAGAAATTCAGGTTTGGACTACTTTGGAAAAATATATCTTCAGATATCCTCGGAAATGTCACACCAATAAAGGACATTAAAAAATTGTTTTTGGATGAAGTTAATAAGAATGACAAATTGAATTCTTCCAGTCATAAAAATAGACATCTTGATATTTATACCTTCACCAACCTCATTTCCCCCCTTACTAAATTTGTTACTCCAAGATCATCTACAGGAAAGAAAACGAGCCTCATAAAACTGGAGTGTCATTTTTGGAAATACTGAAAGGCTACATTTTCCTGCTTCTCTTGCAGCTAGGTTAGTCCATGTGATTGATTTCTTGGCAATGGAAATTTTACAAAAATAATGCATGTCATTCCCATATGTGGCCCTTAAAAGAGATATAGTCAAACTTCTGGGTTTTTTCTTCCTCTTCTGTGATATTAGTGACCATTTGTTTAAGATAGTATCCTCACAAAATTTTTTAAAAAACACTTAGATTCTTGAGTTAGCATGAAATAAATTCTCCAGTGACCCACACCAGAGAGAAATCTTTATAATATTAATTTACTGAATTGGCAGTTTCAGTTGATTTGTTGTAGGAACTAACATTAATCTATCTCCTTTCATATTTTCTCTTAAAACTATGATGTAGCTATAAGTAGTCTCACAAATCAATAAATCACTGTTATAAGTACCTTAAAGTTTAATATATCATTTTCTCAGCCTACTAACTCTACCACTATCCTAGAGGCTGGCACAAAGTGCATGGGAAATAAATAGTTTCAAATGAACAAATGAATGCCTTGCTTTTCTAGATATAATCTGCTCTTCACTAAGGAATAGGATGTAGTCTACCTGACATTTCACTAAGATGCCCCATGGTCAGCAAAGCCTTGCCAGACAACTTCTCTGAAGGCCTAGACTCATAGAAACAAATACAAGTAATCCCCTGAAGCTTATCACCTACATTCTCCAAGCCTTTTGTTCCAGAAAATGATTATAATTATACTTACTAAAAATTTTCATATCCTCCAGATTACAATAAAGTTTACAACCACAACTCCCAAAGAAAGGTTAAATACTTTTTAAAACTGCCATTTAGGGATTGAAAATAACATGGAGAGGTACCTGGATGGCTCAGTCAGTTGAGTGTCCAATTCTTGATTTCAGCTCAGGTAGTGATCTAAGGGGATTCTTGAGTTTGGCTCTGTGTCAGTGTGGAGCCTGCTTGGGATTCTCTCTCTCCCTCTCTCTCTGCCCCTCCCATACTTGTGCGCTCTCTCTCTCTCTTCCTCTCTCTCAAAATAAATAAGTTAACTTTAAAAAAATAAAAGAAAAAAACATGGAGTTTTCTAACATTAGCTGTGTGCTAAGTTTGGACTGCCTGAACCAATATATACCAATATACATAAAATAGAAAATTTAAAAATCTAAAGCACATATTTATTCTGAAAACATGATAAATATCACCATGTACTAAAAACTGAATTCACATGCATGGTACAAGTAGCTGCTGAAGTGAAGTGATGGAAAGGCCAATTCCCAAGAGAAATCAAAAGTACTTTTATGTTTGCAAGAACATAAGCCAGGCTCAACACAGCAAACCAGAGACTTAGAAGAAGAGCCTCTAATTGTAATAAAAAGCACAAATAGACTATGAACACTCTCTGGGGCTCTTATCAGAAACTGGCTGTTTAAGTTTGAATGCAGGAAAGAACAAAAATAGGCTAATAGCTTCAAATTGGGAGAAACTACGTGATGGATTAGCACCTGGATTCACAGTGTCCACAAGGCACCAAGCCCTCAACTGTCGATTTATGATCTTGTCTCAGACAGGTGTGTGAGAAGAACAGGTAGAGACAAATGAAAATTGATATATCCAGGGGAGAAAAAGTTTTCTTAAGAGAAAAAAGTTGCTAACAAGCAAAAACAAAACACATTAGTCAACTCAATCCTGAAAACTGCCAGAAAAATATATAAGCCAACAATCAAATAAAATACAAATAAGACAATTAAACAAATTAAACAATTCACTCTGAGGAAAAGGAAAACAAGAGATTTAAAAAATGAAATTTTTGATCTTCAAAAATAGATAAAAAGCAATGAAAATGCACAGGAAATGAAACATATTAGTATTGTAATCAAGAACAAATTGCTATGAAAACATCAATCAGAAATCTAAATACAAAATTATGACAGCTATGACAATATGATCAAATGAACTTATTCATAAATCATTTGATAAAATTAAAGCTCATTCATGAAAAAATTCTTAACAAAGTCATACTAAAATGCTCTGTAAATGAAATAAATGCTAGAATGGACACAGTTGAAATCAGCATTAGTGAACTGGAAGATAGTAATTAGAAATACAACTGGGGTCTCTCAGTCAGTTAAGCATCCAACTTGGGCTCAGGTCAAGATATCTCAGTCCATGAGTTAAAGCCCGGCATTAGGCTCTGTGCTGGCAGCTTGGAGCCTGGAGACTGTTTCAGATTCTGTGTCTCCCTCTATCTCTCTCTGCCCCTCCCCTGCTCTCTCTCACTCAAAAATAAATAAAATACATTTTTTTAAAAAAGTTTAAAGAAATACAACCAGAAAGCAGCATGGCCAGATATAGTGTGTAAAATATAAAAGAGAAGTTTTCATGGAGATTACAGTGAGAAACTAAAATATGTATAATGGGGAGAGGGCAAGATGGCGGAGAAGTAAGGAGCTCCGTACTTGCACTCGCGCCCATACATCACACAGAAAAGATCTGAAGCCATTGGAAACCTTACAAAACCTGAGAGATTGGGAGAAAAAAGACGCAGAATCCACTGAGAGAGCCTTCTAACGGCTACCTCAAGAAACAAGCTAGAGTGCACAAGGTGGAGAGTCCCAAATATCACTACGAGTAGGAAAATAAAATAACCAAGGTCCCAACAAGAGAGACCAAGGGATACCATTCAAAAAACACTCTCTGAAAGGATAGGCCCTGGAAAATCAAAGAGTCTTCTTGGATATAGCAGCGCTCATAGAAACAGAGAGCATAACAGGTCTTTAAAACCAACAAGAGCCGGAAAGCTAACTAAAATGACGAAACGAAAGAGCTCTCCTCCAAAGAAACTCCAAGAAGAAATGACAGCTAATGAACTGCTCAAAACAGATATCAGCAGCATCACTGAACAAGATTTTAGAATAATAATGGTAAAATTAATAGCTGGGCTTGAAAAAAACATAGGGGACATCAAAGAAACTATGGCTACAGACAGAATGGAAAATAAAAATAGACATGAAGAATT